>NC_056726.1:1008176701-1008189756 GCF_019279795.1 Protopterus annectens
GAAAGGGAAAGCTTTCTTAAATGTATTTCTGGAATGTGCATCAGAAATCATTATACCTAAGCCTGAACAAAAAGCTGCCAATTATAACTCAAGTTGCATCTTCTTTACCTAGTCTCGTACTCCCTACTTCTAATGTAAACTTTAAAGCATTACTGCCAATAGTCTTCTACTTACCTTCCTCTGGCACACCCACTGATCCAACTTAAAATTTACCAGGACTTGTTTTTATTTTCCTGCTCTGCCTGTGACCCGGATTTGAGTCCACCTTCTACCAACTCTCCCAACTAACACACTTTGTTAACACCATAAGTAAAATGGATGTTGCGATCTGTATTTTTAAAAAAATATGCACAGGATAAAAGTCAACAAAATTTTGATTCTCTAGTCAGATACTTAAGACTGCACAGCCGTGGGGCAGTAGCAAACAAGTACTGGCAACGGTTTCTCTATTTTGTAATGGCAAAGTCTCATTTAAGATTGCAGTCACAGTACACAGTCAAGGCATTATGAAGTGGCCCAATTGCACTAAGTCACAGGCAACCAGTGTTCAAAAAGCAGCTCAAGTGCCTATATAAGCTGGTGGGAAAGGATGCGAGTAAGTGACATCTGCCAGCTCACCTGTCCTGGGTAAGGTAGCGGCTCAGGCTGATTACTCTGGTGACACCTTGGAGTAGTAAATGTCTACCCCCTGCAGCTAGAGTCTGTACTGCCATGCACAACTCTAACAGTGAGCCAAGGGGAAATTCAGCAAATGGAGGAACACTTTCCCTCAGACGGCAGCCAAGGGGGGCTCAAGAGCCACCGCATGGGAAGGGGTTCTGCAAAGGTAGATGAAAGGCAGCCTCACAGGCTGATCCAATACCCTGCCACCCATCTTTTGCCACAAGTGGCTGAGCTCACGGCAGATTTCCAGGTGAGACCAATGGTAAGCGGGGCTCATGGTTACAAGCTCTCATGACCGCAGAAGTAATTGGCCAACTGGCTACAGGTATAGCAAACATTAGGATTGGTCCTGCATTGTGGGATGGGGGATAAAAACAAACCTCAGACTGCACTAAACATTAAATATCTCCTTTTACTGATAAAAAATCAATATTTCAGGGAGTTTCAGTTCTTGTCGTACCTGACTAGTATACAGCCAGAGTTTTTCAAAAGTAAACATAGAACATATGAATAAGTTCATAGGTGTGTACTAGGGCTAATGGCACTGGAGCCTTTACAAGCCTAGCCCATAGGATTACCCTGGCATAATGCCACCCAACCTTACTTCCCAGTGCCTCTGTCGAGTAAAGCCACTGGAGTGATCTCTGGGGTGAATTTTCTATTTTCCATCCACTCAAGATTTCTCTTGAAGAGGGCCAGTGAGGTGCTCCGTTTGACATGTATGGGAAGTCTATTCCACAGCATGGGCAGTCTCTGGGTTATGAACCTGTCCCTCCAGCACGTTCTGTTGATTGTGGTAATGAGACTGAGGTCACTGGAGCATGTGGTGCAGAGGGACTGGGATTTCTTTAGATGTAGCATTTCTAACAGATTTGAACCTGTCCCTTCAGCACGTTCTGTTGATTGTGGTAATGAGGTTGAGGTCACTGGAGCATGTGGTGCGGAGGGATTGGGATTTCTTTAGATGTAGAATTTCTAACAGATCTGGGTCAGACATGGCTTTGCAAATCAAGCAGAAATAGTCGCTAAGTAGGCGATATGAGACTGAGTTTTTTAAGTCTGTCCACAAATGTTTAAGGCCTAGGATCCCTCTTTGTGAGGTACTTTTGTGGAATCAAACTTTTCTTAGCTCAAGATCTTGAATAACTTTAGTTACTTGCTCTTAAATATCATTAGGAAGCCCATGATATTCCAAAAGTGCTGTCACTACTCTATGCTTTACTCTCAACACCAAGTGGCTCTCAAAATTAATCTATTTTCTTCTCACTGTAGATATAAATCTAAACAGTTAAATTAAAGGTCTTATTCAGTTATCTCATCCAGTTGACAACCATTTGAAATGTCCAGACCAGTTATACTAAATCAAGTAATACTAAGACTAAATGGCCAAAGCCAACAAATAGACTTGCATACACCAAGTCTGATATGGACATTTCTCAAAACATTCCCCCGTCTTCAAGGTATGGCAGTCTCGTATATATTTACACGACACACACACACACACACACACACACACACACACACACACAAAAAAGGTAAGTTTGGGCCCCCCCCCCCCAACATCAGGGGGGTGCAGGGGGCCTTGCTCCCTGCAAAAACACAAGTTCAAAAAAGAGCAATATTCAAGATTCCTCCCTGCATTAACAGGCTAAGTCATCAATCTCTGTAAATCACTAATTAGTTCCTTTAGATTCTACAGGTTACTTTATGCATTTCCTTGCTATAACTGCCGTTTTTTCTCTGAACACTGAAATAAATCATAAATGTCAGGGATGTAGACAAGCCTCTCTGTTCTATACTCAAATGGCTTGTTGCACCCACCACTCATCTAATGTTTTCAAAATGTTTGAATGTCTTTGTTCTGCCCACTGTAGACTGAAGAAATGCATAATTTTCAACTACTGCAATGACAGCCCCTATACAGTTTTTAATTGAAGTATTCATGGCTACCAACATGTTACATGCAGGTCTCTGTTTAGTTTCCCAGAGTTCGACATTCTTTACTCTGCAGGCCATAATGATTCACAGTTGCTCATAAGAAATGTACTCATTTGAGTACACAGAGTATGCCAAGCTGAAACCTTGACAGATGCTTGTTGTGTAAGCAAGCTTTCAAGTGTGCAGCTAAAATATTTAAACAAGAAGTTAGTGTCAATCTTACTTCCAAGTGAAGAGGTAAAAGTTCTAGAAACTGTAAAAACAGGAAAAATGGCTGAATGGCTGAACATAGTCCCTGAATGAGAGAGACCCGATTCTGGGGAGTCCTATCACTTTGAAAATTAAACTGTTGCATGCAAAAAGCAGTGAATGTCAAAACTTGTACCTTTTAAAGCATCTCTGCACCACCATACATCCCTGCTACTGTTTGATGTTCACCTTAGGGACAGAAATTGGCTAGACTTCGAATGGCTTAAGAAAGCTAGCCTAGTAATTTAACTATAAACTTACAAAAAACATGAATTTAGGTTTGTTTGACTTGTTCTCTGCCTGACTATTGTTGATCTCAGTCTGCACTTGAGATTTCCTGCCCACCTGCCCTGCTGCTGCTGCACTTTTAAAGTAAGTGGCTCTAGAGTTTCCCACCCACACTATAAATCTGATTTTGGACAATCTTCCCAGTCCGCTCATTCTACTGAGCAGAGAGATCAATTGGGAAGATCCCCCCTTTAGTCTTTTTAAAGTACAGTTGTGTACACTTACCATAAATGTAGATGTTACAGTGTATTCACTGCTGCCGTCCTTACAAAATGGGTTATCCTGCTCCCGGTAGCCCACAGTCTGCCAGAATACCAAAGTCCTTGGTATATGATGTCGACTGCCTTCGGTTTAGGCCTGACGTCAGGTACAAAGGAAGGCAGCCAACATCATTTCCTCAGGTTTTTTTGCCTTAACTGTCAGGAGCCCCCCCCCCAAAAAGGTTAGACCAGGAAAAGAAAATTCAGTCTGTGCCCTAGGAAAAAAGGGGGAATGAAAGGGGGGGGGGGACCAGGCCTGCAACAGTGAATACACGCAAACATCTACATTTATGGTAAGTGTACACAACTGTACTATGTTCGTGTTTCACTGTTGCAGTCCTTACAAAATGGGTTGATTCCCAAAGCCCAGGAAAAAAGCAAAAGGGAGGAGGAACACCCACTGTTTAAGGGTTGGTAAGGATGCCCTGCAACACTGCAGTGGCAAAACCAGCCTTGGACTTGGAAAACAAGGGTAAATTGTAATGTTTAGTGAAAGTGTGGACAACAAGGGTAAACTGTAATGTTTAGTGAAAGTGTGGACAGAAGTCTATGTAGCTGCTTCCAGTATGTCCCTAGTAGGTACTCCTCTTAAAAAAACCTGCTGAGGTAGAGGCTGCTCTAGTAGAATGGGTCCTAATACTCAGAGGAGGAACCTTGCCATGCTGTAAGTAACAAAAGTGAATACAATGAGCAATCCACTTAGAAATTGTCTTTTTAGAAATAGCTTTGCCCTGAGCTCCAGGAGCAAAACTGACCAACAACTGATCCGACTTTCGAAAAGATTTAGTCCTGTCTAGGTAAAATCTAAGCTGTCTATGCACATCCAGGGAATGCAATAACCTTTCCCCTTTATTCTGAGGATTAGGAAAGAAGGTAGGCAGGTGGATAGACTGGTTAAGAGTCAGACTAGAAACCACCTTATGCATAAAAGAGGGATTAGTTCTAAGAGAAACCCGATCCACATGGATGATAAAAGGCTCTACTGCCATTAAGGCCTGCAGCTCAGAAACTCTTCTAGCTGAAGAAATAGCCAAAAGAAAAGCAGTTTTCCAGGAGAGAAACTTCTGGTCTGCTGAGGCAGCTGGTTCAAAAGGAGGCAGAGTAAGTTTCAAGTACAAAATTGATATACCAAGCAGGAGTAGGTGCACTTCTGGCATGCTTTAAATTGCTAGCTCCCCGAGGAACCGTTTCATCAAGGGATGAGAGAAAATGGGATGCTCAAAGGAACAATGAGCAGAAATAGCTGAAGCATGAATCTTGATAGAAGAAAAGAAAAGGAAAGTCCACCATTAAGTAAGCCTGCCAGATAGTCAAGAATAAGAGGAAGAGTAGGTTGAGAAGGGTCTTCCCCTCTAGTCTGCATCCAAATGAATCTTTTCCACTTATCTGCGTAAGATTATCTAGTGCTAGGCCTCCTGGCCTCATGAAGGACCTCAACCACTTGTTGGGAAAGGTTTAAATTATGAGCCAAGCTGCCAAATGCAGAGTCTGAAGAGGGGGATGCAGAATTTTTCCCCCCTCCTGAACCAAGGGATCTGGTATCAGGGGAAGATGCCAAGGCTGAGAATGGGAGAGACTGTGAAGTAGTGGATACCAATGTTGTCTGGGCCAGTCTGGAGCTAGGATGGTCCTTGGTTTTTCATCCGTTATCATTAACAGCACTCTGGGAAGAAGAGGCAGAGGAGGGAATGCATAGCTCAAGAGCTTTGTCCAGGGGAAGGACAGAGCATCCACTTTCCAAGCTTTGCTGCGATGATCCCTGGTGCAAAAGGTTGGAAGAAGGTGGTTGGTTGGAGATGAGAAGAGATCCACCTGGGGAGTGCCCCAACGCTGAATGATGCAACAGAAGATGGTCTTGTTTAGTTGCCATTTATGAGGATCCAGGACCTGCCTGCTCAACCGGTTTGCCAAGTTGTTGAGCCTTTGTGGAAGAAACTGAGCTATCAGATGAATGCCTATGGAAGCTGCTATGGACCATAGTATCATGGTTTGTCTGCACAGGGGGTAAGAGTGCGTCCCTCCCTGCTTGTTGATGTACCACATGATTGTGGTGTTGTCTGTCCTGACCAGAAGAGTACCAGGAGAGAGATGATGTTTGAAAGCCATTAAGGCCTGCTGGACTGCCATCAATTCCTTCAGATTTATGTGCAAATGAACTTGTTGAGAGTTCCAAGTTCCCTGAATGCATCTGCCCTCTAGATGTGCTCCCCAAGCGTAGTCCTAGGCATCTGTGGTGACAGTCTGGCTGGCAGGAGGTGGACAGAAAGGCAGGCCTTTGTTCTGTGCACAGGCTGTCGCCCACTAAAAGAACTCAGTCTGCAGGCAGGGAATCAGAGGAAGTATCAAAGTCTAAATCCTGAGTGTGTTGACACCAAAGGTTTTTGAGGTACCACTGTATTTTCGTCATATGCAGTCTGGCATATGGAATCAGAATACATAAAGGCATGAATCCCAGGGCTTGCAGGAATTGCCTTGCAGAGAGCTGGGCCATGCTTGACAAATTTCTGAAGTAATTTGAATGATCCATTTGTTTCTCTTGAGGGAGGAATACCATTTGGACGGCTGTATTCAGACTCGCTCCCAGGAATACAATCTCCCTAGTTGGTACCAATTTTGACTTCTTTTCATTGATGGTGTAGCCCAAAGTGGTGAGACGGTTCTTTACAAAGCCCAAATGCTTTAGAAGTTGCTCTGGAGAGTTTGCCTGAAGACAATCGTCCAAGTAAGAGTAAATTTGAATGTTTATTTGCCTGCAAAAAGCAATGACTGGAGCCAGGAATTTGGTAAAAACTCTGGGAGCAGT
Source organism: Protopterus annectens (assembly GCF_019279795.1). NCBI lineage: Eukaryota > Metazoa > Chordata > Ceratodontiformes > Protopteridae > Protopterus > Protopterus annectens. The sequence goes on from NC_056726.1 coordinate 1,008,182,903, forward strand.
AGATAAGCCAAAGGGCAGTGCAGAGAATTGGATGTGCCTGGTCCCCACCCTGAAGTGCAGGAACTGCCTGCAGCTTTCCCTTACTGGGATGTGCAGATAAACTTCTTTGAAATCCAAAGTCACCAGCCAGGAATCCTTGGCCAGCATTGGCAGCAACTGCTGATGAGTGAGCATTTTGAATTTGGGAATCACCAGAAAAATGTTTAGAATGGACAAATCCAGAATAGGGTGAGAGGTGCCCCCTTTTTTGGGGACCAGGAAAGGTCTTGAGTAGAAACACTGGCCTATCTGTAGTGCAGGAACTGGCTCTATTGCTCCCAGGTTTAGTAAAGAAGAAACTTGTTTTTCTGCTTCTGCCCTTTGATTTGGGGGGATATCTGGGTATCCTTGGTGGACAGGGAAGGTGTGAAAGGAGAACTTGTAGCCTTGTGATACTATTCTGAGCACCCATCTGTAGTCTGTGGCCCGCAGAGGCAAGCAGGGGAAGGCCAGAGTCATTTGGAATGCGTGCTTTGGGAAGTTTGCTTAGAACTCCCTGATTTTGAAGAGGAAGCCTGCCAGTGCTTAGCCTTTTCGGGAGAGGAAGTTGGTCCCCTAAAAGACCTGTAACCCCTAGGCCTAGTGCGACTACTTACTAGGGTCAATTAAAGTCCAATTCTTAGAAAAGTAATGTCTACTAAAACAAGGAGGCTGAACTTGCAGAAAGTCCTTAACAGTTCACATAGATTTGTCCGTATCCTCCAACTTTAACACCTCTTTTGCTTTGCTACCAAAAAGATTGTCCTTATGCAAAGGCACATCCAGTTATTTAGATTTGACAGGTTCAGAAAGGGGCTGTTCCCTGAGCCAAGCATGTCTTCTAATGACAGAACCAGTGGCTGCTGTCCTGCAAGAAGCCTCCAAAGTGTCAAAACTACAATGTAGAGAATGTTTAGTGACAAGAGTGGCAGAATTCAGTAAATCTTGCATGTCCTTACTCTCCATAAAGGAAGGAACACCAGCAATTTTAGCCTTAATAGCCTCTAAAGTATGCTGGGGATACTTAAGCGTATGAAAGACACAATTAACAGACCTAATAGCCAGGGTGGAAGAAGTATAAGCCTTTTTACCCCATTTATCCAAGGTCCTAGATTCCCTGTCAGAAGGAACAGGATTTTTAGCAACCATGGCTTTAACATCCTTAGAGCCATGAGAAATCTCTGGATCAGCAGTAGGATTCTTGAAAAGGAACTGATGAGAATCAGGAACTCTAATACCAGTCAGGCTTTCTGGGAGCAGGAGGAACAGAATTAAGAGTCAAAGAATTTTCCATGAAAACATCAACAACTTCCAAAACTGGAGGAATAGCCAAAGGCTTATGCTGTGGCAAATCCAAGAATTCCCTAATCAGTTTCTTAGACTGAGGGTAGTCCTGACTTTCCCATTTGAAATGCTCCCTATGAATATTCAGAGCATCTCCAAAGGAAAAATCTTCTGGAGGGGAGGCAGAAGGGATGGAATCTTCTGCATCAGAATCCTCAAAACAAGAAAAAGTGGAGAGTTTCTCTCTTCATCAGCAGAGTTGCTGGAAACCTCAGAATCTGAGGCAGAAAAAGCTTCTGGGGACAATTTCCTAATCCTTTTAGAAGGAGATGGCTGAGAGCCCTTGATAAGGGTCAGGAGATCACTAGTCATTTTAACCATCTGAGCCATGAGGCATTTGAGGGGAGGCCAGCACCTGCTTTGGAGTAGATTTTCGGCTGGATGGTCTGCTAGAAAGCCAGAGGGACTCGGGAGGACTAGCCACCACAGAAGTCTAAATCAAGGTAGTCAGTCTCGATCTGGTCTCCAGGTGGAGAAAAGAGGCCTCAGAAGCTGGCGCCTGCTTAGCGGCTCCAGATCCAGAGGTGGCGACTGGCAAAGGGTCAGAAGATAAAGTGGAAGCCTGCGGTATGGAGGACTCAAAAAATGTCTCCACAGACGCCTCCTGCTGAATATCCGCGAACTGCAGGGGCAAAGAAAGCGCCTCACTGACTACCGCTGGCCCGACAACCAACTTAACAGGGACGTCGTTGGCTAATTTGACCCTAAGCCTGTCGCAGTCCTTATGCTTGTGCTTCTTATGAACATCTGAAGTCGGGAGACTAGAAGTCACCATACTGACGTACTTATGCCAAACTCCGAAATGCTTGAACAAGATCCTAGCTCTATGGCGTATGGTACGCGGGTTGAAAGAAGCACAGACAACACAAGTAGGGACACGTTGTGCTCAAGGCCTCAACAAGTAATACAAAAGGAGTGAAAATCACCGTGCAGAATCTGTACTCCACAGGCAAGACGGTTAACTTTCTTTGACATTTGTTAAAGCAAGAAAAGAGAGTCCCCAACGGGGCACTTATCTGAGGATGTCTTCCTGGGACGTCGGCCTGATTAACAAAGTCTTGGGTCCTGCATGGGTTGCTGTCTCTTCTTCCGTGACGTCAGGGGTATAAAACATACAGCCGACACCATTACATCAGTTTTTCTTGCCCCTGATGTCAGGTGCCCCCTAATGGTGAGCACCTCCAACAAAAAAGCAAATACACCAAAAAGCTTTTAAGCATAGTAAAGGAGAGTAGAGGTATAGCAAGTCAGGGGGCTGGAGGGAGGGTAACCAGGACTGCTACAGTGAATACACTATAACATCTACATTTATGGTTAAGTGTACACAACTGTACAATGTTCATGTTTCACTGTTGCAGTCATCACATTTGGGTAGATTCCCAAAGCTAGGGATGGGAGGAGGGATTTAGATAGCATTAGGACCAGCTAAAAGGCCCTGCAAGACTGCAGTGGCAAAGCCAGCTCTGGATTTAGAGAAAACTGGCAAATGGTAATGCTTCGTGAAAGTATGTACAGAACTCCAGGTAGCAGCTTCTAGGATGTCCCTGGTAGGTACGCCTCTGAGAAAGGCTGTAGAGGTAGATGCAGCCGTGGTTGAGTGGGGTCTGATCCCCTGTGGGATAGGTTTTCCATGTTGTTTATAGCAGAAATGAATGCAATGACCAATCCATTTAGAAATGGTTCGCTTGAAATAGCCTTCTCCTCTGTCCCTGCAGCAAATGCCACCAGCAGTTCAGATTTCCTTTGAGATTTAGTCCTATCCAAGTAGAATCTATGTTGTCTATGCACATCTAAGCAGTGCAGTATTTGTTCCACTTTGTTCTTTGGATTAGGAAAGAAGGTTGGCAAATGAATGGACTGATTAAGAGCCACACTGGATACCACCTAGGGCATGAAGGAGGGATTGGTTCTGAGGGACACCTTGTCCGCATGAAAGATGATGAAAGGCTCCACTGTCATAAGAGCCTGTAATTCTGATACCCTTCTTGCTGAAGTGATTGCTAAAAGGAAAGCTGTTTTCCGAGAAAGGAATTTTAAATCTGCAGTAGCAGCTGGTTTGAAAGGAGGAAGTGCGAGTTTCTCCAATAGAAAGTTAAGGGCCCAGGCTGGAGTTGGAGCTCTCCTGGGTGGTCTTAAATTTGTGGCCCCTCTGAGGAACTGCTTGAGCAGTGGATGAGAGATGAGGGGAGGTTCTGTGGTATAATGAGCTGAAATGGCCGAGGCATGAATTTTGATGGAAGAAAAAGAAAAGCCCTTGTGGAGCATCTCACTTAAGTATTATAGGTTCATAGGTAGATACTAGGCTATTGGCCCTAGGGCCTACATATGCCTAGCCAAACAGTACCCAGGCTTTTTCCACCCAAGAAAATTATTTTCCTGTCCCCCTGTAAAGCAGAGCCACAGAAGTGATCCCCGGGGTGAATTTCCTATCTCCCATCCAATCATCAAGATTTTTCTTGAAGAGTGCTAATGAGGAGCTTTGTTTGATATAGATAGGTAGTTTGTTCCAGAGTATGGGAAGTCTCGGAGACAGGAATCTATCCCTCCAGCATGTTCTGTTTATTGTGGTGAAAAGGTTTAGGTCCCTACAATGTGTAGCTCATAGGGATTGGGATTTCTTTAAGTGGAGCATGTCCAACGGCTCTGGGTTTGACACAGCTTTGTATGTTAGGCAGAGATCACCTCTGAGTAAGCGATATGCAACAGCGTAAAGCTGGAGTTTGAGACAGTCTGTGTAGGGCATCTGTTTGAAGTCAGTAATCCTCTTTTTGAGGTATTTCTGTGGCCTTTCCAGTTGTTGTCGATGTCTTGTGAGGTACATACCAAAAGGAGCGTTGTACTCTAATGGGTTTAATGAGTGATGAGTAGAGGGAAACAATGACCACTTTTTTCCTGGATGAGAAACCTTTTGTGATGAGGTGTGCCACGTAGAAGGATTTCCTGACTACTGTGGCAATGTGATTATCAAAGGAGAGACTACTGTCCACCTGTGTCCCAAGGTCTCATATCACACTTTTGGTGTTAGACTACCGCCTATGTGGTAGTTCATGGGTACAGAGTTTTTACCAAAAGGGATGACAATGCACTTTTTGGCATTGAGCTTGAGGCCATGGCTTTGACACCAGGCATCTGTTGCAGTGAGGCCCTTTTGTAGAATGGCCACATCGTTAGGAGATTTGATTATGGATCCTATTTTGCAGTCATCTGCAAACTTTGTTAGCCAAAGACTTTGTGTTAGCCTTACTTCAGAGAAGTAGATACCAAACAGGAGAGGACCTAGGACTGAACCCTGTGGTACTCCACTTGTCACTGGTCTGAAGTTGGATTTAGAGTCTGCTACTTTCACAGTGTGGGTTCAGTCAGTGAGCCAGTTGGCAACCCATCTTGTGACATAGGGATTTATACCTAGTTTAGTCAGTTTGTCTATAATTCCAGAGTGGGGGATAGTGTTGAAAGCCTTGGCGAGATCTAGATAGGTTGTGTGTACCACCTTACCCTCATCTACAGCTTTGGTGACCGCTTCAAAGATGTCTGTCAGGTTTAGGAGACATGATCTGCCTTACAAACCCGAACTGGGTAGGGTCCAGAGTTTGGAGATTACCAATGTCATTGTTTATAAGTTCCATGATGATATGTCAGGCTAATGGGGCGGTAGTTCCCAGGGTGCGTGGTGGCTCTCCCTTTGTGGAGTGGGATAACTGTTGCTGTGTGCCATTCAGTGGGCACAAAGCCTGAGGTGAGGCTATGACTGAACATGGTACTTAGGTGGGGTGCAGTTTGTTCTGTAGTTCATGTAGAATGCAGCCTGGGATGTTGTCAGGTCCCATGGATGCTGTGTTCTTGGCTTTGGAGAGTTTTTTTTACCTGTGCAGCCATGATTACAGGTACTTTGCATTCTTCCGGTATAGAGATGGGCCCTTTAGGGGATGAGAGAGGGGTAAAGTTAGCACTGAACCTGCCAGGATGTTGGCAATATCAGTTGGTTCTGTATATTTAGTGCCATTGTGCTGTACCTCAGAGCAGATCTGAGTGTTGCCATTGAGATTCTTGACATAGCTATAGAATGCTTTGTGGTTGTCTTTAGAATCGGTGGCAATTTTGTTTTCTTAAGTAGCTTTGGAGGATTTTATGAGGGATTTCATGTTCTTACTGAGGCTTACCACGGAGTTCCTCCAATCATGGGATTTTACTCTTTTTTTGCAACAGTTTCTTTCTTCTGTTGTAGAGTTTGTTTATAGCAGGGGACCAGTAGATTGGCTTCCTTTTTTTGGAGGATAGCATCTTAGTTCTGTTAGGGATTGCATGATCCATGCACTTGTGTAAGTGCTTATAAAGTGCAATTGTATATGTAAAATCTAAGGTAAATTGGGCGCTGCTGTGCTCATCCCTTGAGATTGGTTCCAGGCACAGAATCTCTTCCATTTTTCAGCATAAGACCGTGGGTATGTGTCTGCCTATAAAATCTGATGTGTCCCGAAAATGTCCCACCTTTGGCCATTTGAAAAGGTGGTAACCCTATCTAGTACAGGAGGAATGGCTAAAGGACTATGCTGAGGCAGGAGTAAGAAATCTCTAAGCCTCTTTTTTTGAATCTGAAAAATCCTGGCTTTCCCCATGGAAATGCTCCCTTAGAGTATGTAAGGTTTCACCAAAAGAAAAATCCTCTGGAGGGGAAGCAGAGGGAATAGAGTCCTCTGCATAAGAATCCTCATAAGTAGATAAGGGTAAATCCAGATCAGAAGAATCAGAAAAAATCAGAATCCTGGTAAGAAGATTCATAAACAACTTAAGTCCTAGGTCTCTTAGAAGGGGGAGGCTGGCTTCCTCTGATTACAGTTATAAGATCTTCAGCCATTCTTTTCATTTGGTTTTTAGGCATAGAGGCCTGAGCATGCAGCCTGGGTGTCTTTTTAGGCATGGTTTGAGATTTAGGCCTAAAAGAAAGGCATCAGTTTCATATGCAAGTCCGTAGGCCTGAATACACCCTCAGCAACCGGTGCATGCACAGCGGCTCTGGACCCATCCAAGGTAAGAGACATCCGCAGGTTCCATAGCTGAAGCATCTCACAGCATACCGGACTCCAAATGGATCTCAGTAGAGGCTTGCGAATCAGAAGTAGTGGGTATAAGGGGCTGCGAAAGGACCTCACTGAGTAAAGCGGCGAGAGGCTTAGAAGAGTCGCCGGCAGTTTTGGACCTCAGCTGCCTGGCTCTGTCTTTATCCTTGCGTTTTTTCAGAATCCCGGTAGTCGGATGGCTAACCGACATTTCTGGATAATTAAACAGAGAACCAAAATATTTAGAGGTGAAAATATACAGACGGATACTTGTTGTTGCCTTTCAGCTTATCCCGATTAGGGGTCGCCACAGCAGAACTCTGGTCCGCAAATGTTTGGTAATGGATTTTTATGTGCAGAGTTACCAGCCCTGAAGCACAACCTGCAACGAAGGCATGCCCATTCACGCACGTCTCCACAATGAAGACACACGAC
>NC_056726.1:1008190256-1008219589 GCF_019279795.1 Protopterus annectens
AAACATTACTCTAATTCACTAAAAAAGTTAACAGAACAACATATATTGCATCAACATGCATTTTCTGAAGAAAAAGTACATAACGATAATATCTAAAATTACTAACTTCTTGCAATTCTCAGTGACTTATCAGAAAATCAAATATTTTATGAGCTACAGTGAAAAATATTAGGCAAAATCAAAAACATTTGAGAAGTACAGTTCAAACACTGTTCGAGGTGTTTACTAAGAGTGATATAGATTAAACAGAAGATCCAACTCTAGTTAAGCAATGCAAGGGGGTGAGGAGTTCTCAAACTTCACAAGCTGAATAATTCAGGACATTACTTGATGGAGGGGTGGGAGAAGAGAAGCTACATGAGAATGAAGACCACCAAGCTGAGTCTCTACAGTAAAGTGAACTAGTTCTGGCTGGTAAATGGAGGGTACCACTGTCTCTATTTATGGGGCTCTCAGCTTTACTATAAAACAAGAGGAAGCTGGTACGTCTCTTCCAGTTTTGCTCTTCTCTCTTCTCTTTTGTTGGGATTTTGAACTTCTGACTGCACACCATACCTCTCAACTGTCCAGATTTTCACAGAATGTCCAGATTTTTCCCTTATGTTTTTTCCAGTTTTTCATAAAATTCTGTTTTTCTGACAAATCACTGGCCAATGAGTTCCAGACTTCGCAACCTTCAAAAAAAAAAAAAAAAACATGTTAATCCAAAACCTGTTACTCTATCAACTTTCTTAAATTTGTAACAGCAATATTTAAAAAGTGCCCCTATTTTTGGCCTTTGTCCTCCCATTATTTGTGATTTTATCTAGATTTCTTGCTGTGAGAGGTTGAGAGGTGTGCTGCACAGCAAGTTGCCAAAGTCCAACTCCACTCCAAGGTGCATGAGAAGATGTGACATCACAAAATGCACAGGGATGTCCTGCAGAGAACCGAAGGACATGGTCCTTGGATTAGCCCTAATGAGGCTTTGAAACTGAAGGAGCAGAAAAAATGCAGGTTTGCAGCCTCAGCAGCACATGCAGTTGTGTGCAATGGAGTGGGATACTGACGGACCTCACTAACATGGTCAGTGCATTTTGCACTACATTTACTGCATAAACATTTGTTAGAATTGCTAAATGGTACAGTAGTACTCCAGAGAGACTGCTAGAATTGTTTTGTTTTAGCAAGAGTGGGCCTTATAATAGGTGCACAGCCTTGCATTTCTTTCCAAGAGTTGCATAATAAAAGACTCTATACTCATTAGTGGGTATAGTCTGCATAAATTCTTCATGTCGATTTAAAAGCAATTCTTAACTATTTGCATTCCTGGATAAAATTACAGGTAGAAGAATTAATGTGGCTGCAACATTTTTGATGTTTAATTATTGTATTTTTTTTTTATATATTTTGCTTGATGTTTTGCGGATATCATTGAAGTGTTTTTTTTTTTTTTTTGGGAACTGGACTATTACAGGCACCATGCTTATCATAATAAAATAATTGTTCAGTAAAACAGATGTATGTATACATATATAGCAAGGGTGGGGCAAAGGAAGCATTTGTCCTGGGTGCAAGATGTTAGGAAGTGTAATTGGCAGATGTTGATCAGTTTGTGGTGTAGTACCAGAATTCAGAAATGAATGTTGATGCTGCTATCCTGCTTTTGCAGTCAGGGCATAAGCACTTTATTGCTTTCTGTGTGGCATATAAACTATAGCAAGTTCATAGGTTAGTACTAAGCTAACTGCCCTTGTGAGCCATTTTAAGCCTACCCTGCACCTTGTGCTTGCAAGGCAAACACCTTAACCATTAGGCCACCCTCAGTAGTTTTAAAAGTAGGAATAATGTGTGTGTGTGTGTGTGTGTGTGTGTGTGTGTGTGTGTGTGTGTGTGTGTGTGTGTGTGTGTGTGTGTGTGTGTGTGTGTGTGTGTTTGATATTACAGTGTCATATTTCTTATTGTTCAGAATGTGCACATTGATGCAAAACCTATTTTTATTAATGTTTAAGTGAATTACAATAATATTTAAAACTTGCCCTTGATTATGAACCATTGAACTATCCCCCTCCCATTATTTGCACAGAATTGTTGAGCAAAGAATTTGAGAACTATGGCAGCCAGAGAGTGTGTCTAGATTTGCCTGTTTAAAAGCAAAACGGTTTCTATAATGCAAGAAGGCATAATGAAAGTACGATACAAGTATATGTTATTAGGCTTTGTAAAGTGCACTATAATTATCTGAGACTTAATTGAATGTAACCTGTGTATCCTGAACTTGAGCCATGAGATATTATTCATTCTTTTTTTTTTTTGGGGGGGGGGTCTCTTAAAAATCCCTCTGTTGCTGGTACAAGAGTTCATCCTGCTTAGTCTGCTGGGGTTTCGATGATGTAAACTGGTTATGTATACTTTCACAGAAAGGAATTGCTGATAGGTTGGATTTTCACTACTTAAGAACTGCATAGCCTTGTGTTTTTAGTACTTCAATGCTTCTCTGATTTGACTGTTGACTTGTGTTATTGGTTATAATGTGTAGGAAGCCTCTTTTATTGCTGCAATACTGTTTCATAAGAGGATTTTTTTTTTAAATAAACCTGTGACCACATGTATCTGTTGGTGTGTGCCTTTGTGTTAATGCAGACAGGATATTTCTCTGTAACATGCACATTATTACAATGGATATAGTGCACTGCTCCTGAAGGAGCAGGTATTTAGTGATGGATTTAATGGGATTAGTATCTCTTTAGTCAGAAAAAAACAGCATGTGCCTCTGAGACGTTTGTTAGGTAACCTTCATTTATGGCTGTTGTAGAGTGTGAAAACACAGTTTTTGTGCTGACCCAGCTCAGCTGAGCATAGAGGATTGATGTTTCCAGTATAAAAGGATGTCTGTAGGGTTCGGCTGCTGAGCTGAGGACACCAGTGTTCATCAGTGCTACATATTGCTATTTGCATGAGTAGAATATTGTAATTGGCCATAATGTGGACAGAAGGGGGCTGATTATTAACTCTGATGTTAGTGGACCTCTGTGAAACTGGCCACCATGATGTGGTGCATAGGCTTGTCACAGCACAGCACTGCAACCCAAGTCTGACAGCTGTCATACTGAAGCTATTGCAAAGCAACACTGTAACCAAACGTCAGTTTGTTTGATGTTGCCAGGAAGTTAATGTACTGCAGATAAAAAGCCAATGTTCATCAGAGGGTTGTGTACTATGAAGTCTGAGATCATTATATAATCTATAGTTTTTACCATGCAGGGTATAGAATATGGGTCTTTGTACTTTGACACCATAGTATGAACTACCTTTACCTTTTTGGGAGGTTCAGTACGGCTTTTGTGAATATAATTTGGAAATTCCTAGCTATGTCCCTGATAACTATCAATCGTACATAAATACATGCACTGTAATAATATTTTCCAACCAAGGACACCTGTACATACTACAGTAATAAGTAGAACTAAGTATAACTGCACATGCTGTAATAACTACCATCCATGCATAACTACATGTTCTGCTACCATCCATATATAACTACATGTAATACTACCATCCATGCATAATACATGTACTACTAACTATCCATGCATAACTACATGCACTACTGCCATCCATGCATAACTACATGCACTACTACATCCATCCATAACTACATGTACTACTACCATCCATGCATAACTACATGCACTACTGCCATCTATGCATAACTACATGTAGTACTACCATCCATGCATAACTCCATGCACTACTACCATCCATGCATAAATACATGTACTACTACCATCCATGCATAACTCCATGTACTACTACCATCCATGCATAACTCCATGTACTACTACCATCCATGCATAACTACATGTACTACTACCATTCATACATAACTACATGTAGTACTACCATCCATGCATAACTCCATATACTACTACCATCCATGCATAACTCCATGTACTACTACCATCCATGCATAACTAAATGCACTACTAACATCCATGCATAACTAAATGCACTACTACCATCCATCCATATAATTTGGAAATTCCTAGCTATGTCCCTGATAACTATCAATCGTACATAAATACATGCACTGTAATAATATCTTCCAACCAAGGACACCTGCACATATTACAGTAATAAGTACAACTAAGTATAACTGCACATGCTGTAATAACTACCATCCATGCATAACTACATGTTCTGCTACCATCCATATATAACTACATGTAATACTACCATCCATGCATAACTACATGCACTACTACCATCCATGCATAACTACATGCACTACTACCATCCATGCATAATTACATGCACTATTACCATCCATGCATAACTAAATGCACTGCTACCATCCATCCATAACTACATGCACTACTACCATCCATGCATAACTAAATGCACTACTACCATCCATGCATAACTACATGCACTACTACCATCCATCCATAACTACATGCACTACTACCATCCATGCATAACTAAATGCACTGGTACCATCCATCCATAACTACATGCACTACTACCATCCATGCATAACTAAATGCACTACTACCATCCATGCATAACTACATGCACTACTACCATCCATGCATAACTACATGCACTATTACCATCCATGCATAACTACATGTACTACTACATCCATCCATAACTACATGTACTACTACCATCCATGCATAACTACATGCACTATTACCATCCATGCATAACTACATGCACTATTACCATCCATGCATAACTCCATGTACTACTGCCATCCATGTATAACTACATGTAGTACTACCATCCATGCATAACTCCATGCACTGCTACCATCCATGCATAAATACATGTACTACTACCAGCCATGCATAACAAAATGCACTACTACCATCCATGCATAACTAAATGCACTACTACCATCCATGCATAACTAAATGCACTACCATTCATGCATAACTACATGCACTACTACCATCCATGCATAACTACATGTACTACTACCATCCATGCATAACTACATGTACTACTACCATCTATCCATAGCTACATGTACTACTACCATCCATCCATAACTACATGTACTACTACCATCCATGCATAACTACATGTACTACTACCATCCATCCATAACTACATGTACTACTATCATCTATGCATAACTACATGCACTATTACCATCCATGCATAACTACATGTACTACTACCATCCATGCATAACTACATGTACTACTACCATCTATCCATAGCTACCATGTACATGTACTACTACCATCCATGCATAACTACATGTACTACTACCATCCATGCATAACTATGTACTACTACCATCCATGCTACTACTACATGTACCTACCATCTATCCATAGCTACATGTACTACTACCATCCATCCATAACTACATGTACTACTACCATCCATGCATAACTACATGTACTACTACCATCCATCCATAACTACATGTACTACTATCATCTATGCATAACTACATGCACTATTACCATCCATGCATAACTACATGTACTACTACCATCCATGCATAACTACATGTACTACTACCATCCATGCATAACTACATGTACTACTACCATCTATCCATAGCTACATGTACTACTACCATCCATCCATAACTACATGTACTACTACCATCCATGCATAACTACATGTACTACTACCATCCATCCATAACTACATGTACTACTACCATCCATGCATAACTACATGTACTACTACCATCCATGCATAACTACATGTACTACTACCATCTATCCATAGCTACATGTACTACTACCATCCATCCATAACTACATGTACTACTACCATCCATGCATAACTACATGTACTACTACCATCCATGCATAACTACATGCACTATTACCATCCATGCATAACTACATGTACTACTACCATCCATGCATAACTACGTGTACTACTACCATCCATGCATAACTACATGCACTATTACCATCCATGCATAACTACATGTACTACTACCATCTATCCATAGCTACATGTACTACTACCATCCATCCATAACTACATGTACTACTACCATCCATGCATAACTACATGTACTACTACCATCCATGCATAACTACATGTACTACTACCATCCATGCATAACTACATGTACTACTACCATCTATCCATAGCTACATGTACTACTACCATCCATCCATAACTACATGTACTACTACCATCCATGCATAACTACATGTACTACTACCATCCATGCATAACTACATGTACTACTACCATCTATCCATAGCTACATGTACTACTACCATCCATCCATAACTACATGTACTACTACCATCCATCCATAACTACATGTACTACTACCATCCATGCATAACTACATGTACTACTACCATCCATGCATAACTACATGTACTATTACCATCCATGCATAACTACATGTACTACTATCATCTATCCATAGCTACATGTACTACTACCATCCATCCATAACTACATGTACTACTACCATCCATGCATAACTACATGTACTACTATCATCTATGCATAACTACATGCACTATTACCATCCATGCATAACTACATGTACTACTATCATCTATCCATAGCTACATGTACTACTACCATCCATCCATAACTACATGTACTACTACCATCCATGCATAACTACATGTACTACTACCATCTATCCATAGCTACATGTACTACTACCATCCATCCATAACTACATGTACTACTACCATCCATGCATAACTACATGTACTACTATCATCTATCCATAGCTACATGTACTACTATCATCTATGCATAACTACATGCACTATTACCATCCATGCATAACTACATGTACTACTACCATCCATGCATAACTACATGTACTACTACCATCCATGCATAACTACATGTACTACTACCATCCATGCATAACTACATGTACTACTACCATCCATGCATAACTACATGTACTACTACCATCCATGCATAACTACATGTAATAAAATAAACCTGGCAGTCAGTGCAGCAGATTATAGCTATGTGCTGTTAATGAACTGTTTCCTGTTATTCAGGGTTTGATCTGTTCAGCCTCCATTTGCAAACTCTGTGATTCTAAGCATGGCACTTAACCAGACAGTAATCGCAGGCAGAGACTGAAAAAGGTCTGTGTGGATCAGTGTTCTAACCTAATAAGCAAGTACAAAATAAAAAATAGATAAAAATGAACTATCTATAAAGTATAATTACAGTCGCATACACACACATGCACGCACGTGCACACACACACACACACACACACACACACACACACACACACAATGTAATGTTGAGTACCAACCAAGCCTGACAACATACACTGTAATAACACACTGTAATAAACAAACATAACTATACACATTGTAATAACTAACAACCATGCATAATTAAATAATATAATAATACGTTTGTGCCATAACTGCATACATTAGAATAATAACTGCCAATCATGAATAACTATATACACTATACCAACTAATAACCATGTATAACTACACATGCTGCAATAATAACTACCCACCTTTCACAACTACATTCATTGTAATAACCACCACCAACCAAGCAGAACTCCATATAATGTAATAACAACTACCAACCACAGCGAACTACATACAATGTAATAACAACTACCGACCACAAAAAACTACATACAATGTAATAACAACTACCGACCACAAAAAACTACATACAATGTAATAACAACTACCGACCACAAAAAACTACATACAATGTAATAACAACTACCGACCACAAAAAACTACATACAATGTAATATCCACCCACCAACCACACAGAACTACATGCAATGTAATAACAACTGCCAACAACACAGAACTACATACAATGCAATAACAACTACCAACCACACAGAACTAGATACAGTGTAATAACAACCACCCACCAACCATGCAGAACTACATACAATGTGATAACAACCACCAACTATGCAGAACTACATATAATGTAATAACTACCAACCAAGCAGAACTACATACAATGTAATAACAACTATCAATCACACAGAACTACATACAATGTAATAACAACTGCCAACCACACCAAACTACATACAATATAATAACAAAAACCCACCAACCACGCAGAACTACATACAATGTGATAACAACCACCTCCTATGCAGGACTACATACAATATAATAACAACTACCAACCATGCAGAACTACATGCAATGTAATAACAGCTACCAACAACACAGAACTACATACAATGTAATAACAACCACCCACCAACCATGCAGAATTACATAGAATGTGATAACCACCACCAACTATGCAGAAATACATACAATGTAATAACTACCAACCAAGCCAAACTACATACAATGTAATAACAACTATCAACCACATAGAACTACATACAATGTAATAACTACCAACCACACAGAACTACATACAATGTAATAACAACTACCAACCACAGCAAACTACATACAATGTAATAATAACCAATCACCAACCATGCAGAACTACATACAATGTGATAACAACCACCAACTATGCAGAACTACATACGGTGTAATAACTACCAACCATGCAGAACTACATACAATGTAATAACAACTACTAACCAAGCAGAACTACATGCAGTGTAATAACTATCAACCAAGCAGAACTACATACAATGTAATAACAACTACCAACCACACAGAACTGCATACAGTGTAATAATGACTACCAATCACACAGAACTACATACAATGTAATAACAACCACCCACCAACCACACAGAACTACATATAATGTAATAACAACCACCAACTATACAGAACTACATACAGTGTAATAACTACCAAACATGCAGAACTACATACAATGTAATAACACCTATCAACCACACAGAACTACATACAATGTAATAATAACCACCCACCAACCATGCAGAACTACATACAATGTGATAACAACTATCAACCACACAGAACTACATACAATGTAATAATAACCACCCACCAACCATGCAGTACTACATACAATGTGATAACAACAACCAACTATGCAGAACTACATACAATGTAATAACTACCAACCAAGAAGAACTACATACAATGTAATAACTACCAACCAAGAAGAACTACATACAATGTAATAACAACTACCAACCACACAGATCTGCATGCAATGTAATAACTACCAACCAAGCAGAACTACATACAATGTATTAACGACCAACCACGCAGAACTACATACATACTATGTAATAACAAATACCAACTATGCAAAACTACATACAGTGTAATAATAACTACCCACCATACACAGCTACATACAGTGTAATGATAACTACCAACCACGCAGAACTACATACAGTGATGCAGAAATACATACAATTTAATAATAACTGCCAACCACGCAGAACTACATACAATGTAATAACAACTACCAACCACACAGAACTACAGTAGATATAAAAAGTTTACACACCCCTGTTAAAATGCTAGGTTTTTGTGATATAAAAAAATGAGACTGCAATAAATATTTCAAAACTTTTCCCACCTTTAATGTGACCTATAACCTGTACAATTCAATTGAAAAACAAACAAATCTGTTAGGAGAAAAAATATAAAAAATATAAAACATACAATAAGCTGGTTGCATAAGTGTGTGCACCCTTAAACTAATACTTTGTTGAAGCACCTTTTGATTTAATTACAGCATTCAGTCTTCTTGGGTAGGAGTCTATCAACATGGCACATCTTGACTTGGCAATATTTGCCCACTCTTCCTTGCAAAAGCACTCCAAATCTGTCAGATTGTGAGGGCATCTCTTGTGCACAGCCCTCTTTAGGTCTGGGCTCTGGCTGGGCCATTCCAAAACTTTAATTTTCTTCTGTTGAAGCCATTTTTTGTTGATTTGGATGTATGCTTGGGGTCATTGTTATGTTGAAAGGTGAAATTCCTCTTCATCTTCTGCTTTCTAGCAGATGCCTGAAGGTTGTGGGCCAAACGTGACTGGTATTTGGAACTGTTTATAATTCCCTCCACCTTGAATAAAACCCCAGTTCCTGCTGAAGAATAGCAATCTCAAAGCATGCTACTGCCACCACCATGCTTCACCGTGGGGATGGTGTTCTTTTGGTGATATAAAGTGTTGTTTTTGTGCCAAACGTACCTTTTGGAATTGTGGCCAAAAAGTTCAACCTTGGTCTCATCAGACCATAACACATTTTTCCATATGCTTTTGGGAGACTTGAAGTATTGTTTTGCAAATTTTAGTTGGGCCTGGATGTTTTTCTGTGTAAGAAAAGGCTTTTGCCTTGCAACCCTACCCCATAGCCCAGACATATGGAGAATACGGGAGAATGTTGTCACATGTAGTGCACAACCAGTACTTGCCAGAAATTCCTGCGGATCCTTCAGTGTTGCTGTAGGTCTCTTGGCAGCCTACCTGACCAGTTTTCATCTTGTTTTTCCATCAATTTTGGAGGAAGGTCCAGTTCTTTGCAACGTCACTGTTGTCCCATATTTTCTCCACTTTTTGATGACTGTCTTCACTATGTTCCATGGTATATCCAATGCTGTAGAAAATTTTATGTACCCTTCTCCTGACTGATACCTTTCAACAATGAGATCCCTTTGATGCTTTGTAAACTCTATGCAAACCATGGCTTTTGCTGTAGCAGGCAACTGTCAGGAAAATCCTTCTAGTACAGCTGAACTTTATTTGGGGCTAATCAGAGTCTCTTTAATTGGCAGCAGGTGTGTACCCAAGAAGACTAAATGTTGTAATTAAATCAAAAGGTGCTTCAACAAAGTATTAGTTTAAGGATGTGCACACTTATACAACCAGCTTATTGTATGTTTTTTTTTTTATTTTTTATATTTTTTTCCTAACTTATTTGTTTGTATGTTTTTCAATTGAATTGTACAGGTTATAGGTCACATCAAAGGTGGAAAAAGTTTGGAAATGATTTATGGTGGTCTCATTTTTTATACTACAAAAACCTGGCATTTTAACAGGGCTGTGTACACTTTTTATATCCACTGTATATGCACTATAGTATTAACTAATCAAGCATAATTACATACACAGGAATAATATGCACCAATTAACTGTACCATGTTCTGTTTAAGTCACAGACAAAATTCAGGTCCCAAGCCCTTGTATTTCTGGTACTCTTTGATTTACAAATATGCAGGAGATTCATAAGAATGTGGTTTGCAGATGCCTTGTAAGCCAGGCATAGATCACCCCTCAGCAATCTGTAGAAGATTGAGTAGAGGGAAAGGGTTTTGAGATGCTCTGCATAAGGTAAGTTTGTAATGCCTTGAATTCTTTTTGTAAGGAACCTCTGAGGTCGCTCTAGTTGCTGCATATGCCTGGTCAGGTGCATGCCAAATGGAGCATTGTACTCAATGATTGGTCTGATAAGGGGGAGTACAGTGGGATAATAACCTCTTTGAACCTAGATGCCATGCCCTTACTTATAAACTGCACAACATAATGGGATTTCCTCACCACTGTATCCTCATGGTAGTCAAAGGTGTCTACGTGTGTACCCAGATCCCTGACCACTGGGTCGACTCTCACGGATGCATTATCAACATGGTAATTAGCCAGGGTGGCTGACTTCCCAAAGGGTACATTTATGCATTTCTTAGCATTGTGTTTAAGACCATGGGTTTGGCACTATTTGTTAGTCAGAGATAGGCCTTCTTGAAGAATACTAGTGTCTGTAGTAGAGTTGATGATAACCTCCAGCTTTCAATCATCTGCAAACTTATTCAGCCATAAATCTTCAGCATTTGCTTCCATTTAAATGAAATAGATGCCAAGAATGAGCAGGCCCAGTACGAGCCCTAGGGGACTCCACTAGTGACATCATCTGCAAACTTACTCAGCCATAAACCTTCAGCATTTGCTTCTCTTTCAGTTTAATAGATGCCAAGAATGAGCAGGCCCGGTACTGAGCATTGGGGGACTCCAATAGTGACTGGCCTGTTGATGGAGGTGGCCTCACCTATTTTGACCTCCTGGGTCCTATCAGTGAGCCAGCTGGCTATTCAGTTGGTGATAAAAGGGTTTATACCTAAATTAGCTTGTCTACAATGCCTGAATGGGGGGCTGCATCAAAAGCCTTGGCCAGGTCTAGGTAAGATGTGTGCACAGTCTTACCTTCATCCAATGCTTTGGTGACCCTCTCAAAAATGTCTACCAGATTTAATAGGTATTACCTTCCTTTAACAAAGCCAAACTGTGATGGGTCCAGCATTTGCATGTTACCTATGTCCTTATTTAGCAAGTCCTTGATGATTGTTTCCATGGCCTTACATATGAGACTGGTCAGACTTATGGCCCTGTACTTACCCAGATCGAACCTCCTTTGTGCAAGGGAATGACTGTATCCTTCTTCCATTCCTTGGGTACAAAAGCTGTCTGTAGATTCCAGTTGAAAAGTAATTCAAATATTCAAGTGGACCAGAGAGGTCATGTTTCACGCTATTTATTAAGCATCCCAAGATCTTATCAGGGCCCATTGAGGCAGTGTTTTTGGCCTTGGGAAGTGCATTAATGACCTGTTCCCTACTAATGGTTGGGGGACTGTGGTATGCAGTATTTCCTTTGGACTAATGAAGGGGAGTGAGGGAAGAAATTTGAGCTGAACCTGTCAGCCAAAAGGTTGGCGATGGTCTCCAGTTTAGTTTTGTTGATGCCATTTGCAATAAGTTCTGTGCATTGTTGCATATTTCCCCTGTGGTTACAGATATAGCTGTAGAAAGCTTTGCAGTTGTCCTTTGCCTGAGAAACTATTTTATCATCAAATTTAGCCTTTTAACTATTAATTGACCCTCTTAGCTGCCTGTTAAATTGGTCAGGAGACATGCATAACTACATACACTGTAATAATAACTATGAACTACTTTCATGGTCTAAATTATTCCTCATTATATTGATTCACAAACCATCTCCACAACAGAGCTTTTACAACTGTTGGGTATGATGCCCAATCCTCATGCCAACCACCACTGACTGGGGTCCCCCAAAGCTCCATCCTAGCACTATTACTGTTTGTCATCTAGCAATATCTGCATCATGAACCAGAAAACACACAACATCCTTTTGTATGCAGTTAAGATTGCTAAATGGAAAACTGTCAGCTCTCCCAGATACGTCTGCTACTCATTCAACTCTCAAGCTGAACAGCTACATCAGGCATGAATTGAACAAGGTCTAAAAATCATCCTCCATAAAGCCAGAGCTATATGAACCCTGGAACCTTCCCGGCCCTAGTGGAAGATCCTTAAATACTATAAACACGATAAAGTACCTTGGGCCCTGCCAGTCCGAGCTCACATTCATGTCTACAACAAAATCAGCCCAGTGCTATATAAATGCAGCAATATATTCAACTTATGAGATAAGTCAAGAAAGCAAGTGAAAAGGTGTACTGTTACCTAAATAGAATTCTCCCTTCCAGTCATAGGATCCATATTTAACAAGAAACAAAAAACACTTTTTTGTGGTGTGGTTGTAGGCTTATTAATCCCAATATCTCACTTTATTATTTATTTTACATTATTTTTTTATTTTACATTTGTTGACCGGGCTAGTCTAACTGGATATATGTCCATTTTCAGTAGGGGCCCGGGGAGATAAGCTCCAAACAGTTAAAATAAATTCACATCAAAGTAATACATGCTTAAAAAGCAGATACATGTATAGTAAAAGAGAAAAGAGATAAAGATAATATCTGTTTACATATTATTAAAGTATATAATTGCAGTACATTTGACATTGATTAGTACAAGTACAGTTACAAGTCGACATTCAAATAGAATAAAAGCAAAATGTACATGTAATACATCTAGTAGTAAAGGGATTTTTTTTTTTTTACAAAGTAATTAATACTATGATGGAGAAATAGATTGTTAGATGTTAGGATGAAGTATATGCAGGGTTCTAAAGGTAAAGGTTGAGTCATATATCAGGAGCTAGATAGTCAGTCAGGATTAGTACAGGGGCACAACCACTGTGTTTTGAGGAAGAGCTTAAGTTTCTTTTTAAATAGAGTTGTGGAGGGAATTGTAGATAGTTCAGAGGGAAGTTGGTTCCAGTGTTTTCCAGCAGTATTGAAGAAGAGGGAATTATGGCAGTGGTGGAGATCAAATGCAATCAAACCACCACATTATTTGGTAAGAGTACCCTGTTCCCAACATACTTTGTAGCAGTGGCAGGATTTTTACCCCTGGCCCATCACATATTTAGAGACAATGATGGGATATAGTATAAAAATGGCCTTTTATAGCCTGTAAAATGGCTTTGTCACCTTGAAGTCAGAAGGAGAAATACGCAACAATGTACACTCCACAGCAGTTATTTTATTTTTTAGTTATAACATTAAGTATACTGGCAGGATGAGCTCTGGGAAATATTCCAAGATGTCATTGTGGAAGCTGGTTGAAAGTTGCAAATCAAAGGACTTCCATATCCTGATCTGAATAAGAATGACTTAATAGCAACTTGTATGCAGTCAAAGTTCGGTCCATTGGATGCGGAGACAGCCTGGCAGGGACTACAGATGAGCAGCACACGGCTAGAGGAACACCTAATGTGTCCTGTGGTCCCCAGAAGATATTAAAATGCAGCTTGAATTAAATAAACTAGAGTCAGACCTAGGGGCAACGTGTGTGAAGATTGAAGTAAACACGAATAAAGCACATCTGGACGCTACAGAGGAAGAGGAGGAGGACAGGAAGTAACAGCTTGAAATCCCCAAGGCACAAGAGAGGGAGGAGGAAGAGCAACAGCATGAAAAGCAGCTTTTTGACAATAATACTGTTTGCAGGCTATAAATATTTATTTTCTAATATATCCACACTGCTGCAAACCAAAAATGTGAAGAACAAATGGAAAAAGAACTGGAGAGGATCATGAAGAGAGAGGGAGAGAGAGAGAGATACAAAATGCACATCTCTAACATCCTACCATATAAAAATGAACAGAGGTAGCCAAAAATATTTCTGATTTTCAAGAGACAGGGATTTTGTATATGGAGGAAAGGGATTATGTACAGAAAATGGACTCCTGGTTAGAGTCATTTGACCTTTGACCACTAAATGTCTAGTGTAATAAGAAAATCATTCTAAGTTGCACAGCTTATAAGTTAAGGCATGACGTCCATTTTCAAGGAGGTCACAGTTCTAATGTGATCTGCTCTCCTCAGACCAGTCATTAAGTACAACACACAGATACCTTTCAGCATGTGCCTGGCCAGGAACTAGTAACAGCTCGAGAGACCACAAAGGTTGCTCAAAAAAGAATACAGGGTGTAAACAAGTCCTATGCAGACCATCTCAAAGCCCCATCCCTGTAACCGGTCTCCTGCAGATTGCTGTGCAGCAATCTATGCCTAAAGTACAAGGCATCCACTGAACCCACACTGATGGATTTTCTGCAACCCAAAGGCAAATAGCATCAGAAATACCCGTTCTAAGGACCTAGACCTTGTCTGTAACATAAACAGAATATAAGTTCATAGGTTCAACGTTATGTACTAGAGCCCTTAAAAGCCTAGCCAGCATCCTAAATGTGACCCACAAATTTGATTTATATTTGATTTATGGGGGGGGGGTGGTTTAATGCGTCTATATTACCTGATCGAATGTTTAGGTTAGCAAATACCTAAATGTCAAACTGGTAATATCACAAAATTAAAACAGCGAACGGACGATTTAAAGTAAGGAATGAATTCCCTTGGTCCCGTAAAAAAAAAAAAAAAAAATTAAACCAAAATGAAGGGAGGAACTCTGTTTCAAATGGATGGGGAGTCTGTACCAGAGAATGGAAATTCTCTGACAAACATATCTGTCTCTACACGTGATATTTATGTTGCAGGCAAAATTTTGGTCTTTTAATCTAGTAGTTCTGATGCTGTTTGCTTTGCGGAGGTGAAAAGATTAATCAAAACAGGGTCAAGGGATGCCTTGAATGCCAGGCAAAATCACTTCTCAGAAGTCTGTATGATACTGAGTAAAGAGACAAGTCTTTTAGGTGATCAGTGTAGGACATTATGTTTATCCCCTGTATTCTTTTTGTAAGGTACCTTTGAGGGCATTCCAGTTGCTGCATGTTTCTGCTCAGGTACATACTGAAAGGGGAATTATACTCTATGATAGGCCTGATGAATGTCGAGTACAGTGGTATGATGATCTCTCTGGACCTTGATGCAATGCCCTTGCTTATTTATTTTTTATTTTACATTTGTTGACTGGGCTAGTCCAGCTGGATATATGTCCATTTTCAGCAGAGGCCCGGGGAGAAAAACTCCTCGAAAACACAGTAAAATTAATATAAAATAACAGTTTTTTTTTTTTTTTGTTTTGTTTTTTTTGGTGGTGGGTCTTATTTATTTATTTATAAGTTCAACAACACAGAAGGATATTCTTACTACCTTGAACACATGTTGGTCAAAGGCTAGGTTAGTGTCTACATGAGTTCCCAGATCCCTGACTAGTGAACCAAATTTTAAGGGTGTTTTATTGATAGTAAAAGGTAATTTGCCTTGGAATAGTTCCTAACTGTTACTGGTTTGAATGGGGTTATGGAGTCAGTTTTGATTTTGAAGGAGACATCTTGAGGGAGAGATGGGGGGGGCTGTAGAGTTAGAGGGACAGGTATGTGTTTCGGAGGTTCTCCTCATCTCTAGAGCAGGCTTTCTATACATGTGAGCAAAGCTCATCTCTATCCCTGTTCAAATGTAAATTGGACTAAGGGATGGGAATCTGCAAACATTTCCCTGGTTTGGCACTTATGTCCTTAATGGACATGTGGCAGCCTGTGACTGCTTGATGAGGACAAGCCTATATCACAACCATAAAATGTCATGGGGTCTTTATACATGTTAGCAGTAGTTTAATGAATTTGGGGTAGGCTTGGCTAGGGTTAAAAATGGCTCGTGGTCTGATAGCCAAGTAACCTCCTACAAACCTTCTAGAGGGAGAAGTGATATAGAAGTTGATAATCCCTTGGACTTGCAGCTGGGCACTTCTGGTCACAGCCCATGATTTTCACTTTTCAGAGCATTTTGACAAAAAGCATACAAAGAGGAAGCTTATACATTTTTTTTACTGGCCAGGTAGTGCAGAAGACATGGCAAGGTACTGTACATACATAGACACATACATACATACAAATAAATATTTCAAGCATGGGCATTAATGCCCATCTAGCCTGCGAACATACCAAAACACTTGTTCCCATAATAAGTGTCTTAGGCTGTTCTTAAAAATATCTAAACTAGTACTTGCTTTAATGTAATTTGGCAGTCTGTTCCATGCATCAGCTACTCTGTCAGAGAACCAATTAGTGCACTTCTCATTCCTATAGAACCTTCTACATAGGTTATCTGATGATTCTCTAGTACTTTAATGTAATTTAGTAGTCTGTTCCATGCATCAGCTACTCTGTCAGAGAACCAATTAGTACACTTCACATTCCTATAGAATCTTCTACATAGGTTATCTGACGATTCTCTAGTACTTTTTGATAACCCCAACCATTCCCAAAGGTAGTTGTCGCTAAATGCCCTATATACCTGAATAAGATCGCCTCTTAGATATCTATAAGAGACACTGTACAAGTTCAGATATTTTAGTCTTTCATAATAACTTAAAATTCCACATCCATGGATGCCCTTAGTATATTTCCACTGTACTCTTTCCAGTTTACTCATGCTTGTTTTCTATAAAGTTTCCATATTGCTATTCCATACTCAAGTTTGGGTCTAATGTAAATAAACAATGACTTCATAATTTCTGATTTCCTAGACTTGATAAATCTTTTTATACAATCTATACTTCTATAACTATCATTAACCAATTGGTTGCTATGATCAGAAAACTTGAAAACTGGATCTACTCAAATACCCAGGTCCTTAAACGAATCTACAGTTTCAATCAATGTGTGCCATATTAAATATTCACCTTTCAATTTATGTTTCCCAAATCTCATATGCTTAATTTTTGATGTATTTATCAGCATATTATTCTCCTGTGCCCAAATTGTCAATTTGGTCAGGTTATTTTGCAGGCATGCCTTATCTGTAATGCATGTAATCAGTTTACCAAATTTCAGATCATCTGCATGTAGACTGTAGAACACCTCAGATTAAAACGTGAGGTCTGAAAGATACAATCTAAACATGTAAGGGCCTAGGACAGAGCCCAGTAGGACACCCTGACTGTAACCAAGACGTTCACCTGTCCAATTGCTGTATGATACTTGCCATGTCCTATTTGTAAGCCATGCAGCTATCCATCTTATCAAGAGTATATCAGTACCAAGTTGTACTAACTTATTGATCAGTGTTTTGTGTATAACCCTGTCAAATGCTGAAGTTAAATCTATATAAATTACATCACAGCACAATTTTTCATTCATAGCTGTTATTATATTGTTATAGAACATCATGTTACAGGTGGTAATAGATCTATTTTCAACATATGCATGCTGATATATGGCTTCAAGTCCCAACCTATCCAATTCTGACAATATCTTATCCAGTATTACCTTCTCCATTATTTTTCTACAACAAAAAAGTAGACCCAAAGGTCTATATGACTCTGGGTTTGTACTACTCCCCTTTCCCTTATAGACAGGTTTAATAAGCGCATGTCTCCAATCTTGAGGAATCTCCCCATATTTATATGACCTAGTAAATAATAGATATAATGGTATTTCACTTTTTAATTTCTCCATGTCTTTTGGGTTTCTAATACCATGACGTGACTCCCCAGTCCTAAGTCAAAGTACGATTAAAGGTCATGAAATTAGTATTGTTTCAATCTTTGATGTCAGCCAGAAGTGCTCTTCGCAGCATCCACAATGTGCCCAGTAATGACTCCTTCTGCAATTCATATGGGGTTACATGTTATCGGTTGCATCGCTTACATGTATTGGTAACATGTCTAAATACAGCTGTAGATTCTTTTTTATAAGACCTGTTGCTCCTACTACTATTGGAACTGTCTGTGTATCTTTCTTTCACATTGCTCTCATTTCTGCCTGCAAATCCTGATATTTTATGATTTTTTTTCTCTCTGTATGCAAGACACTTTAGTCACTGGGTGTAGCGATTTCAATGGTCTATGCTACTTTTGTCTTCTTTTCATGGGCCACTATATCGGGTTTTCTCTCATCTATCTTTTGAACTGTTTGTAATGGAAGATCCCATGTGATGTAGACTTCATCATTTTCTATGATGCTTTGTGGCTCATGTTTCACGTGTTTTTCAGCCACTTCAATACCATAATGTTTGCACAGTCCCCAGTGCAACAGTCTTGCCACGTTATTATTTCTTTCAGTATAAAGTCCTTCTGCCATTAGTATGTCACACCCAGCAACGAGGTGTGCAACTGTTTCCAGTTCGGTTTTACAAAACCTACATTTGTCTGTTTCTCCCTCATGTTCAATGGAGTTTGTAAACCAGCATGTGCGTAGCCCACTATCTTGGGCCGACAATTTTAACATTTCATCTCTTGGTTTGAATTTACCTCTCCTTAACCATTCCTGCATTCGTTCCTGATCAATATGAGATTCTTCCAGATGTTTTCTATACTTGCAACTATATTTATGCATTTTCCACATTTCTTGCCTTCTCAACAAGTCCTTCACCTTATATTCTTTCTTTTGTTTTTTGGCACATTCAGTTGCTGCCAGATTTTTATCTACTTCTGGTTTGATTTCCATTCCTGTTTGATGCCGAATATGCTTTTGCTAGATTAAGCAGAGAAGTCATCTTAGATTTATTCTCCTCATATTTCAAAACTTTCACTATGTTTGGGTCTTATGAGGTCAGCAGATATGTGTGGAGTCCCACAACTGCAGATCTATACATGTAATCAATTTCAAGGAGGCCCATCCCTCCTTCAGAATGGGGAATATATAATCTTGGTATGCACTGATTTTTAAAAAAACATTTGGTGAGCATGAAGCATCCTTCTTGTTTTCCTATCTAATCTATCCAACACATTTTGGGGCCAGTTACTCACTCCAAAACTTTAAGTTAGGACAGGAAGAGCAAATTGGTTTATAGCTTGGATTTTGTGCCTAGATGTCAATGCTGTTTTCAGGATTAATTTAAATCTTCTAAAGTATTCCTTACTAATGGTACTGTAAGTTCTTGCTGAAGTGTTCTCAGGTCATTGTTACTAATTACGTCTTCTCCCTGTCCTTTGTTTGGATCCAGTTTGCATAGTTCTTTTTCAATATAATATAATTTGATGGGTCTTTATTGAATCACCGAACGCTTAGAAAAGTGAACGCTGATTCATCGACCCCATGTAAGTGAAAGCTTACAATCTCGAACATTCAGAACAGCGTTTTTTTCCCCAGGGGAAAAAAATCACTGTTCCGAGAAACACACGCACATCACAAACTATTTCTAATGTGGGGGGCTGTGCCCCCACACCCCCCCCTACTTAAATATACCAACTCCGAGACCGCACTACAGTAACGAAGAAGGCAAAATATCAAAGGTGGCCAAGCGATTTCTTTCCCAGGGAAAGAATTTGCTTATATGCCGCTTCAGTATTTTGCCGTTTCACACTATAAAGTTCAATCAAGATGCATTCAAAAGAATGCGTCTTCGATCAGCTAATAGGGAACCTAATTTGATTCCAGTATGTCAGGTTACTTGGATGTCACTAGGACAACTTATCGTCCACTGTGTAGAGCCAAACTATTTTGCATAAAAAGTTTGTAAATATATGTATAATCTGTTGTGTCTGAGAATACATTTTAGAATCTATATACAGTTTATCAATTTTTGAGTCTATTCCTTCCACATTTTAAGGTTCCATAAAAAGTTGTCCTGTATGCTCAATATCTTTGATCTTGTCTCACACTATGCTTAATTTGTTTGTCCAGCTAGTTTATTTCAGTTTTCAAAGTTGTAGTTCAACCTCTCTTCGACTTCTTATATTTTTTGTCTCTTGCCTTAATCAGGTATCTTGTTCTTATCGAAATATATCCCCTTGACATTGTATGCCTAGGTCCTGATATTTTTTTTTTTTTAATTTTTTTGCACTCAAACAATTTCTCTTTCAAATCTTTCCAAATTCCATCAGCAGTTTTTCCACTGAATACAACACTCCAGTTAGTTTTACATGGTGACTGTTTTGCTTCCATATAATCTGTAATTAACCTCCTGTGCATTGGTTTAGGTTAAGTACTGTTAGATATGAACAGTGCCAAATGGGTGGCAACATGAGACAAAGCAAGGCACATGGTAGTGTCTTTACCTGTTATCAAAGAACCATTTTTAATGGGGTAACCGGTGATATTGAGTGGCTTCTTACTACCCCGTGCTCCATACCTTATACAAGTACAAAGTTAGGCTGAATAATGATTATGAACTCTGCATAGCTACCTAGTAGTAATAGCTATCAGTTGTCCATTAACTTCCGATACTGTAATAAAGGACAACCAACCAAGCCATGACTGCACACACATAAAAATATTTGCTAACTGCTACATAATTACTCACTGTAATAATACCTAATATCCAAGAATAAACATGCTATAATAATAAAATCTACATAGAGCCTAAGGAAAAGTTAAAGCTGTTGTTTATGTGCTTTGTAAATGTTACAGAGGTATGCCCACTGGGAAATGAGCAATTGTGTATAAATGAACAGTAGCACGTCACTACACTGAAACACTCGTAATAAAATACTATACTTACAGGGCATGTTTGCTAAAACAAATGTTGTCTTATAAAATTGCCCAGTTAATTAATGGGCTTTGGAAACATTGGGCCTGATTCATGAATGCCTACACTAAGTGTACACGATCTGTATTCAAGAATATCCCCACCACATTTTTTTGTGCTGTCAATTCACTCAGAAAGATTGTGGATGTAGTCTACACATTGTGGTAACCTTTATGCACCCCCTTTGGTATTTAAGGTTGTAGAAAATCAGTAGGAAAACTAAAATTAGGAGGAAGAAGGTGGGAGTTCTGGTTATGTTGTCTATTCACTCGGAATGGTGTGCAATTAGTGTAGGTGTTCATGAATCCAGAACTAAAAACACAAACCAACACCGAGAAGAGGCAAAAACCAATAAATATCCAGCAAATTCCGAAAGAATATGATGAATTCCACAGGACTCACAGTATCATAAAACACAGGTTTAATGTAAACGCCAGTAAAACACCTTGACATTCGTTTTCGTTACTCCAGTAACTTCATCAGACAATGAATGCACTGTTTCATCCCCTTAAATACATACATCCTTAAACTTAATACACTAATTAAAATTTAAAGTCAACCTGCTGAAAATTTTTTATTTTTAAATAAAATTTATAAAAACAATCCTTTTTCCTGGTGAATGTTAGTATATCAAAATGCACCATACAGGGGAGTTTTGAATTTATATGAAAACTGGGATTTTCTTAATAACCCCACCTTTTAAATTGAAACTGCTTTTAGTTTTAATATTGGTTTAATAGATATATAGTCATTGAGCCCAGGTTCCTTATTAGCTTCCAAATATATTTGCCAGTGTGTTTCCCTCTGTTCTAAAATAGTCTAATGTGGATCTTGTGCTCAGTGCTCATATATTGCACATTCAGAGGAAGCATTTTTGGAAGCTAAAAACTTGACCATCAGGGCCAAAGGATTTTACAACTGCAACAGTCTAAGGGTTGTCTATTTGGCCAAATGCAACTCCTGTCCTGCATATTATGTGGGCAAAACGGAGCGGACCCTAAAACGCAGAATATATGAGCACAATTATGATATCCAAAGAGGGAATACTACCAATGCCCTGTTTAAACATTCATACAAATGTTCTAAAGCTAAATTTCTGTTCTTTGTTCTGGACAGTGTCCAACTGGATCCAAGAGGTGGACCATGGCAAACTATTTTAGAACAGAGGGAAACACACTGGCAAATATATTTGGAAGCTAATAAGGAACCTGGGCTCTATGACTATATATCTATTAAACCAATACTAAAACTAAAAGCAGTTTCAATTTAAAAGGTGGGGTTATTAAGAAAATCCCAGTTTTCATATAAATTCAAAACTCCCCTGTATGGTGCATTTTGATATACTAACATTCACCAGGAAAAAGGATTGTTTTTATAAATTTTATTTAAAAATAAAAAATTTTCAGCAGGTTGACTTTAAATTTTAATTAGTGTATTAATTAAGTTTAAGGATGTATGTATTTAAGGGGATGAAACAGTGCATTCATTGTCTGATGAAGTTACTGGAGTAACGAAAACGAATGTCAAGGTGTTTTACTGGCGTTTACATTAAACCTGTGTTTTATGATACTGTGAGTCCTGTGGAATTCATCATATTCTTTCGGAATTTGCTGGATATTTATTGGTTTTTGCCTCTTCTCGGTGTTGGTTTGTGTTTTTAGTTTTGTTTCACAACACCTGCTTCACTTTGGTGGATTTGTTCAGTATGGAAGCTTCGGGGGAGAGTGCACCGGCCGATATCCAGGAACCTAATCTTCGAGCTGAAGTAGGGGAAATACGTAAGTTGACTGGGCAGCTCAGTCAACTCCTGGACTTACTGGTACCTTTGGGACAAGGTATTCACCAGCTGCTCTCACAACCTTGTCACACTGACAACAACGCCAATGCGGCAGCTACTACTTATTCCAATTCCAGCCCTAGTTCTGCGATGCCATCCTCCCTAAACAGAGGGCGCTCTAACACAGCGACGGACTTTCATTCAACTCCGCTTGTCCTACAGGAAGGGAATGTGAGTCAACTACGCCCCGGAGGAACAACCGGACCGGATACCAGGTTACCCTCCACCTTTCAGGAATGGTATCGGGATATTCCTACGTTCCTGCTACCGGGGTCAGTGAATAAAAGGACAGACGAAACAACTAGTTTTCGGGAATCCATGGCCGCACTAGAGTCCTCATTGTACAGGTACCGCAGTTTACATTTGGACAACATGTACCTGAATGAGTGTTTGAGTAACAATGTAGTGCCTAAGGGCTTGCGTGTGTGCAAATACCCCAGCAACGTTGTGGCTGGGAGTGACTTTCACCATGACTTGATTTCCGCTTTTGACAAATGCGGGTTGGACATTATCAGAGCTATAATAAAAAGAAATGAAGCTGACATTGTCAAATTGGATCAAGACATTAACAAATACAACCATGCTGTCACTATGGACTTGTTGTTTCAGGTTGAAATAGAAAAACAAAAATATCATCAAATTAGAAAGGATATTGATAACAAATGCACAGTTATATTGCAGAGAAAACATAAAAAACTACAGAGGGATTTGAGGGAATACGAGGAAGGCTGTCCGTACCCTATACCACCTTCCAGTATTGATAGAAGAAATTATATTACACGACCTGGGGTAGATATCAGGGAAACATCTTTTAACAATGAACAAGAGATATGTCAGGAGCAGGGATTAGAACCACTCCCCAGGCGATCTGAAAGAATTAGGAATCAAAGAAAAACACATTACGAACAGTCTTTTTCCCCCCAGGGCTACCCACAGAGAGAGAAGATGAGGAACAACAGGAATCCTCATCCCGGACAGGTTCAGTTTTGGGAATAAGCCACGCTGAATTTAGTCCAGATTTATGTAACCGCAAGGGGCCTCTTTGTCAATCAGGAGGATATACTATATACAATTATAGTTCACTTAGTATCAATGACACATATTTCTCACTTTTTACTAAAGGTTTTAAATATGTACCTAACAGGAGGAGTGACATAACTCAAGTTATTATTGACACTAAGTTGTTTATCAGGAAACTAAACCTAGTACACCTGCTGGGCCAAGGAGAGTCTCATCCAAGTGCTGGATTACATAGAAGTAGTTTATACAACCCACCTCTACACCCCCAACTAAAAAACTTAGAGTACAGGATAGAACAACAGATCAGGAACCATTGCAGAAGGGGCGGGCACACCTCGAATTTAACTATCCCTGAACAACAGCTACTACATGCTCTACAACAAAATGCTAATATTCGAGTAATGGAACCTGACAAAGGGGGAGGAACAGTAATCATGGACCAACTCTTATATGAAGGCAAAATGAATGCCATATTAAAAAATGAAACTAGATATTGTCCAGTTTCTTTAAACGAAATCCATATAGCATATCAGAGATTAGACCTGGTCATTAAAGATCTATTGGACCAGGAAGCCATTGACTACAACACCTATGTGTTCCTGGACAATCCTCAATCTAGGGTGCCCTCTATATTTGGTTTTCCCAAAGTACACAAAAACATAGAGGATCCACCCATGAGGCCTATAGTGGCGGCACAAGGATCCAAAATTTCTCCACTTTCTAAATATTTGGATTTCAAATTGAAAAGATTATGGCCGAAATCTACCCATTTGTTGAAAGACTCATGGGAATTTTTAAGGCAGGTTACGCCTGAACTTTGGAGCTCCAATCTTAAATTTTTGACCATCGACATAGTGGACCTTTTCTCTGTTATTCCACATGACATTGGGTTATCATGGTTAGAGGAAGCACTAGCAGCCAATTCCTTATCTAATAACAATGAAAATTATGTTATTTTACAGCTTATGGAATTAGTGTTGCATAATAATTTTATTTACTTTTCAGGGGAGTTTTACAAACAAATCTCAGGGGTAGCGATGGGAGCTAATTGTGCCCCCACCTACGCTGACATAATTTTGTCCATCTGGGAAAATAAACATGTGTTCTATAGCCCCTTTAGTCAATATTGGGTGGCATATTACAGGTTCCTAGACGACATTTGCATTTTCAGGACAGGATCTGACAGTTTACTTACGGACTTTATTAAATATTTAGCTGGCACTACTAACTTTCTTACTTTCACATATCAGGTCACCATGGAAAGGTTGGAATATCTGGATGTCGAGCTTACTATCAATAGTGAACATCAGTTTCAGTCATCAGTGTACAGGAAACCTACGTTTTCCAACAGTTACATACACTACAGTAGTGCGCATCCAGCATACCAAAAGAAAGGGATTGTCAAAGGCCAGTATGTCAGAATTTCCAGAATGACATCTGACGAAGAGCAGTTTTTGAAAGAGTGTGAGAACCTCAGAGTTTTATTTTTAGATAGAGGGTACCCCAATGACATGATACAGAACATATATGAACAGGTTAGAAATGAAAGAACAGGCAGGTTTAGACCCATCTTGGGATTACAACATGAAGGGGAAATACTTACTCCCCCGACACCACAGTTGGAATATAATCAAGCTTTCATTACACAGTATAGTGCCAATTCTAGTAGAATAAGAGATATAATTAAAAGAGAATGGGAAACGTTTACAGAAATCACCGATCTGGCCAACTTGCATGGCAAGGAAATGAAGGC
Source organism: Protopterus annectens (assembly GCF_019279795.1). Taxonomy (NCBI): domain Eukaryota; kingdom Metazoa; phylum Chordata; order Ceratodontiformes; family Protopteridae; genus Protopterus; species Protopterus annectens. The sequence goes on from NC_056726.1 coordinate 1,008,216,568, forward strand.
AGTTTTTCGTAAGGGCAGCAGTATTAAAAATATATTAGAAAAAATGCCCTTCCAAACCCACTCACACAGGCCTAGAAAAGGCACTTACAAATGTGGATCTTGTGCTCAGTGCTCATATATTGCACATTCAGAGGAAGCATTTTTGGAAGCTAAAAACTTGACCATCAGGGCCAAAGGATTTTACAACTGCAACAGTCTAAGGGTTGTCTATTTGGCCAAATGCAACTCCTGTCCTGCATATTATGTGGGCAAAACGGAGCGGACCCTAAAACGCAGAATATATGAGCACAATTATGATATCCAAAGAGGGAATACTACCAATGCCCTGTTTAAACATTCATACAAATGTTCTAAAGCTAAATTTCTGTTCTTTGTTCTGGACAGTGTCCAACTGGATCCAAGAGGTGGACCATGGCAAACTATTTTAGAACAGAGGGAAACACACTGGCAAATATATTTGGAAGCTAATAAGGAACCTGGGCTCAATGACTATATATCTATTAAACCAATATTAAAACTAAAAGCAGTTTCAATTTAAAAGGTGGGGTTATTAAGAAAATCCCAGTTTTCATATAAATTCAAAACTCCCTGTATGGTGCATTTGATATACTAACATTCACCAGGAAAAAGGATTGTTTTATAAATTTTATTTAAAAAAATTTTAGCAGGTTCACTTTAAATTTTAATTAGTGTATTAATTAAGTTAAGGATGTATGTATTTAAGGGATGAAACAGTGCATTCATTGTCTGATGAAGTTACTGGAGTAACGAAAACGAATGTCTAGGTGTTTTACTGGCGTTTACATTAAACCTGTGTTTTATGATACTGTGAGTCCTGTGGAATTCATCATATTCTTTCGGAATTTGCTGGATATTTATTGGTTTTTGCCTCTTCTCGGTGTTGGTTTGTGTTTTTAGTTTTGTTTCACAACACCTGCTTCACTTTGGTGGATTTGTTCATGAATCCAGCCTTTTAACTATTTTAGTTGTTTAATGGTTTGCATGTCAATAATAACACCCCAAAAGGAAGAAGGAACACAGAAAGGGAGAGAGAAGGGATTGAGTATGAAGAAAACTGAAAGTAATCATTGTCTATTTGAGTTGAGGGCAAAATAAATACAACATGTAAATCAATAGTCTACATTCAAGAACTCTGGTAATACATATTTAAAAGAATGCCTCCAAGAAGGCAATATTTCTGTGCTCACTCTTTCTAATATTCTAAATGATGATTAGCCACTGTTGTGTTGTAGAGTTGAGAAGGGGATTAGGAAACTTCCAGCTAGTAGCTGTGAGTATTGCCCATTTCAGTTTGTTACTGTCTTTCCTAGTAAGCAAACAATGGGTAAATGTATTAAACAAAATGAGAGAGGATACCAATGAAACTGGTGTTACATATATGTGCTAAAAGGTTTACTATCAATCAGAAATTGCAGAGTATTTTTGATTAAAAGAGCAACTACATATGTTGATTTTAGGAAGTTCGTATATAACATGGCAATCGACATTCAAACTTCCTAACTTCCGGTTTCGAATGACAGTGTTTCCTTTTAGTTTATGCAGGGGGTCAAGCCCCCCTTCCCCCTCATACCCCCTGCATATTATATATATATATATATATATATATATATATATATATATATATATACCAACTCCAAAATCTCTCTACAGTGAGGAAAAAGATAAATTTCCTGATCCACACTGTACTGCGATCTCCATTCAGAAAGTCAACTTTATATTAGCGAATGTATACTCACATTCATTAGTACAAATTCAACTACTTTCAGTTCAATATTACGAGATGTTGAAAACAAGCATTCAATATAACACCATACGAAGATGTGCAGTTTCTGATTTTGATAGTAAAGCTTGCTAAAACGCTTGCTGGATGAAGTGCCATGATTCAAAAAGAAGTTGACACTTTCAAAATGTAACTTTCCAGATACTAAGGTGGGAAAAGGCATAGTCAACAGTAAAGACAGACAATTTATTGGGGTCATTAAAGGCTTTGTGAAGGAATTTCTAACGGAAGTTTTTCCAAAACTGCGAGGATATGATGGGATAAAAGAATTTCAGGGTAAGTGCTTAGAGATCTGGTGTTCATGGAATAGTTGAGAAGGCTTCCCAAGGCAGTTTTACTAACACAGAAGCTTAGTCTTGTAGCTTTTTAGTACAATTTGTACAAAGCAGAAATTAAAAGAAATGAGCTCTAATCATATTCTGTTGACTGAATAGGTAAGGCAAAGGAATACTCATTTGTACAGATTTATTTTTTAAGTATTGCTTGTTAGTTACATGGAGCTGGTTATTTCGTAATAAATCATGTTAAAAAATAGACATTGGACAGGTTATATTTTGTTAGATTGTTAAAGTGTATAATTTTCCTGTCTGAAAATCTCTGAAACTAGCTTTGCTAGACATTTCTTTATCTTATTTATTTATTTTTACTTTGTTAACAAGACTGGCCAGCTGGGGCAGACTCATTTTCAACTGATTTCTTGGGAGAAAAGCTTCAGGCAGTACATACACACAGCAGAACATGAGGTTCAGTGCACACTATCTAAAAATAATTGGCAAAGTATGTTTTGTAATGATGCTGTCAGAAAGAAAAATAACAATTGTACAAACTGAACTAAAAAAAAATCAGCAAGTGAACCTATAATACAAGTGCAAATGAATAAGAAGAGGAAGGGGTTCGCAGTGTGTTAACTAGAACGACAGAGAAGGATTAAATGTAAATTAAACAGTATAATTAGAAAAAGGCAGACCATGGGCAGGATTCACGAAGACTTGCACGGAGTGTAAGAGACGTGCAACACTCCATGCAAGCCTTGCGATCCAGGAACAGCCCTAAACTCTGTGTAAGAGACCAGCTAAAACGTCTCTTACATGGACTGGGCGTGGACATGCTAAATACCTCACTTGCAGCCGAAAGGTATGCAAATGAGGTATATTAGCGATCACGTAAGCAGAAACCAGTCCGTGTAAGGGCGTTTTAGCTACTGAAAGGCTGATTTAAAAC